>NW_026694024.1:0-5285 GCF_021218885.2 Marmota monax
CTAAACCAAACCCTAACCCTACACCTATCCCTAACCCTAGTCCTAATACAAGTCCTAATCCTAACCCTAGAACTAATACTGACCCTGACTCTATCCTTAACACTAATCCTAGCTCTACACATCACCATATCCCTAAACCTTATCCTAACACTAGACCTCAACCTAAACCTAACCCTAAAACTAGCCCTAATCATAATGCTAGTTCTTAAATTAGCCATTGCCCTAAACCTAACACAAAACCTAGCCCTAATCCAAGGCCTAACCCTAGCTTTAACCCTAACCCTAACCCTGGCCCTAACCTTAACCCTATCCCTAGTCAGAATCTTAGCTCTAACCCTATTTCTTACACTTAGTCAAACCCTCACCCTATTGCTACGCTAGTCCTAACCCTAATTCTATACCTATCTCAAGCCCTAACTCTACTACTTGCCCTAAACCTAGCCCTTATTCTAGCTCTAAATTTAACCCAAACCCTAAACTTAACACTGACGCTTATTCTGACCCTAACACTAAACCTAGGATTAAACCTGAACCTAACCCTTATCCGAAACCTAACACTAACCCTAGCAGTAACCCTAACTCTAAATCCAACACTAACACTAGCCCTAGACCTAAACCTAAGCCTAAATATAGCCATAACCCTAGTCTTAGCCCTAACAATAACCTTTAACCTAAATCAAACACTAACTCTACCCCTAGACCTAATCCTAGTCATCATTCTGGACCTAACCCTAAACCTAATCCTAACCTGAACCCTGACACTTACCCTAACAAAAATCCTTACTCTAAACCTTATCCTAACCCAAAACCTAACCCTAACACTAGATGAACTCTAAATCTAGCCATAACCATAACTCTCGTTCTTACATTACTGATATACCTAACAGGAGCCCTAAAGCTCACACAATTCCTAGCCCTAATTACAGCCCTAAACCGAACCCTAAGCATAGTCCTAAATCTAAACCTAGCCCTAACAATAACCCTAACCCTCGTTCTGGCCCTAACCCTAGCTCAAACCCTAAACCTTACCTAAACATAACCCTAGCCCAAACCCTAAACCTCACCCTAACTCTAGCCCTAATCCTAACTGTAACCATAGTTTAAACCCTAGATCTAACCCTATCCATTACACTAAAAATAACCCTAAAACTAATTCTTATCCTAGCCCTAAATCTAACCCTAACCCAGACTGTAAACCTAACCCTCACCCTAAGCCGAAACCTAGCTCAATCCCTAACACTTAACCTAAACATAACAATAACCCAAGGCCTAACCCTAATCCTAACCCCAGCCCTAATCCTAGCCCTAACCCTAGCCCTAACCCTAGTCTGAACCCTACCCAATACACTAACCCTAAACATAAACCTAACCCTAAAACTAACAGTGAACCTAACCTTAACCCTAAATCTAAGCTAGCTCAAACTCTAACCCTAATCCTAAACCTAAACCTAATGCTAACCTAAACCTAATCCTTTCTATAACCTGATATCTAAACCTATTACCCTAACCCTAATGATAACCCTAGCCCTAACTGTTACACTAACCATGACCATAACCCTAGACCAAACCCTAAATTAAACTTAGCCATAGCAAAAATCCTAGCTCAAACCATAAAAAGTACCCTAAACCTAATCCTAAGTGTAACCCTCGTCCTAACCCTGACCCTAGCCCTAATAATAGCCTTAATCCTAACCATTATCCTAGTCTTAATCCTAGGTCTAACCCTATAAATTACCCGGAAAAAAAAAAATCCATAACCTTAATGCTAACCCTAGGCCTAACCCTAAACCTATCACAAACCCTAACCATATACATTACCTTAAACCTAAACTGAACCCTAAACCTAACACTATCCATTACCCTAACCCTAATTCTAACCTTAATGCTAATTTGAGCCTTAACCCGAAACCTTAACCTAACCTAAACCCTGACTCTGACCCTAATAATACCCCAGCTCTTAATTTGACCCTTTCGCTAAACGTAACACTTCAATTTGACTTAGCTATAAACTTAACCCTAAAAATATCACTAACTATAAACCTAGACCTGACATTAGTATTAGTCCTAATTCTTGCCCTAAACCTAACACAAAACCTAGCCCTAATCCTAACCTTAAATCTAGCCTTAATCCTAAACCTAACCATAACCCCAGCCCTAACCCTAAAGCTAATCATAAAACTAGTCCTAACCCTAATCATAGCACTGAAACAAAACCAAGAAACAGGCCTAACATTAACCTTAACTTAAACCAAACCCTAGTACTACAACTAGATCTAATTCTAGCCCTAATTGAAGTCCTAATTATAATCTTAAAATTATCCCTGAACCTGACTTATATCCTCTCATCCTAGCTTTAAACACCACCCTAAACTTAAACTGAACCCTAACAGTAAACCTAGCCTTAATCTGAGTCCTAACCCTAACCCTAAAAGTAACACTGACATGACTGATATCCTAACACTAACTCTAGCTATAAATATCACCCTAATCTTAAATCTAACCCTAACACTTGACCTACTCCTAAACCTAACCCTAATTGTACCCCAGCCTTAAACCTCACACAAAAACTAGTCCTAATCTGAGCCCTAAACCTAGCTTTAACCCTAACCATAAACCTACCCTAGCCGTAACCCTATGCCTTACCCTGAGCAAAACCTTAAACCTAATGTAACACTTGACCTATTCCTAATCCTTAGGGTAACCAAATCCTAACCCTATTAATAATCCTAACACTAGATCTCATTCTAGCTCTAACGTTATCCCAAACCCTAACCCTAACACAGCATCCCTTTATGTTCAAAACATTAGAAAAACTAGGGATAACAGGAACTTACCTCGACATTGTAAAAGCTATCTATGCTAAGCCTCAGGCTAGCATCATTCTCAATGGAGAAAAATTGAAGGCATTCCCCCTAAAATCTGGAACAAGACAGGGATGCCCTCTATCACCACTTCTATTCAATATAGTTTTCGAAACACTGGCCAGAGCAATTAGACAGACGAAAGAAATTAAAGGCATAAAAATAGGAAAGGAAGAACTTAAATTATCACTATTTGCAGATGACATGATTCTATACCTAGAAGACCCAAAAGGGTCTACAAAAAAACTACTAGAACTAATAAATGAATTCAGCAAAGTGGCAGGATATAAAATCAACACGCATAAATCAAAGACATTTCTGTATATCAGCGACAAAACTTCTGAAATGGAAATGAGGAAAAACACTCCATTCACAATATCCTCAAAAAAAATAAAATACTTGGGAATCAACCTAACAAAAGAGGTGAAAGGTTTATATAATGAAAACTACAAAACCCTAAAAAGAGAAGTAGAAGAAGATCTTAGAAGATGGAAAAATATACCCTGTTCATGGATAGGCAGAACTAACATCATCAAAATGGCGATATTACCAAAAGTTCTCTATAGGTTTAATGCAATGCCATTCAAAATCCCAACGGCATTTCTTGTAGAAATGGATAAAGCAATCATGAAATTCATATGGAAAAATAAAAGACCCAGAATAGCAAAAGCAATTCTAAGCAGGAAGTGCGAATCAGGCGGTATAGCGATACCAGACTTAAAACTATATTACAGAGCAATAGTAACAAAAACAGCATGGTACTGGTACCAAAACAGAAGGGTGGACCAATGGTACAGAATAGAGGACACAGAGACTAATCCACAAAGCTACAACTATCTTATATTTGATAAAGGAGCTAAAAGCATGCAATGGAGGAAGGATAGCATCTTCAACAAATGGTGCTGGGAAAACTGGAAATCCATATGCAACAAAATGAAACTGAATCCCCTCCTCTCGCCATGCACAAAAGTTAACTCAAAGTGGATCATGGAGCTAGATATCAAATCAGAGACTCTGCATCTGATAGAAGAAAAAGTTGGCTCCGATCTACATATTGTAGGGTCGGGCTCCAAATTCCTTAATAGGACACCCATAGCACAAAAGTTGATAACAAAAATCAACAAATGGGACTTACTTAAACTGAAAAGTTTTCTCTCAGCAAGAGAAACAATAAAAGAGGTAAATAGGGAGCCTACATCATGGGAACAAATTTTTACTCCTCACACTTCAGATAGAGCCCTAATTTCCAGAGTATACAAAGAACTCAAAAAATTAAACAATAAGAAAACAAATAACCCAATCAACAAATGGGCCAAACACCTGAAAAGACACTTCTCAGAGGAGGATATACAATCAATCAACAAGTACATGAAAAAATGCTCACCATCTCTAGCAGTCAGAGAAATGCAAATCAAAACCACCCTAAGATACCATCTCACTCCATTAAGATTGGCAGCCATTATGAAGTCAAACAACAACAAGTGCTGGAGAGGATGTGGGGAAAAGGGTACTCTTGTACATTGCTGGTGGGACTGCAAACTGGTGTGGCCAATCTGGAAAACAGTATGGAGACTCCTGGGAAAGCTGGGAATGGAACCACCATTTGACCCAGCTATTGCCCTTCTTGGACTTTTCCCAGAAGACCTTAAAAGAGCGTACTACAGGGATACTGCTACATCGATGTTCATAGCACCACAATTCACAATTGCTAGACTGTGGAACCAACCCAGATGCCCTTCAATAGATGAATGGATAAAAAAAATGTGGCATTTATACACCATGGAGTATTACGCAGCACTAAAAAATGACAAAATCATAGAATTTGCAGGGAAATGGATGGCACTAGAGCAGATTATGCTTAGTGAAGCTAGCCAATCCCTAAAAAACAAATACCAAATGTCTTCTTTGATATAATGAGAGCAACTAAGAACAGAGCAGGGAGGAAGAGCAGGAAGAAAAGATTAACATTAAACAGATACATGAGGTGGGATGGAAAGGGAGAGAAAAGGGAAATTGCATGGTAATGGAGGGAGACCCTCATTGTTATACAAAATTACATATAAGAGGTTGTGAGGGGAATGGGAAAATAAACAAGGAGAGATATGAATTACAGTGGATGGGGTAGAGAGAGAAGATGGGAGGGGAGGGAGGGGGGATGGTAGAGGATAGGAAAGGTAGCAGAATACAACAGTTACTAATAGGGCATTATGTGAAAATGTGGATGTGTAACCGATCTGATTCTGCAACCTGTATTTGGGGTAAAATTGGGAGTTCATAACCAACTTGAATCTAATGTATGAAATATGATATGTCAAGAGCTTTATAATGTTTTGAACAACCAATAAAAAAAATTAAAAAAAAAACAAAAACAAAAACAAACAAAAAAAAAAAAACCTAGGTCTAAACCTGAACCTAACCCTAAAC
>NW_026694025.1:0-10440 GCF_021218885.2 Marmota monax
TGTTGAGAGCCACAGCCAAAGGGGCCCCAGCAAACTTCCAGCTGCCAGCAAACTTCCAGCTGCTGGCTGATGATTGGCTCACAGCGGCTCCAGCAACATCTAGCTGATTGGCTCCTCGGCCCCAGCAACATCTAGCTGATTGGCTCCTCTGCGGTGATGCTCATTGGGCTGTTTCCCTGCCCTTTCAGACCACGGAGCTGCTCATTGGGGGACTTTTTGGCTCCGCCCACGTGACCCAGCCAATCGGCCTCAAGAGCAGGAGGATTGTGGGAGGTGGAGAGAAGCTTGTGTGGGAGAGAGAGGCTTCGGGAAAGCCAGTGGTGGCAGTTGAGGCTCTGAGGGTTTTTCCTGAGAGGCTATTTTGTTTGTCGTGTGTGGTTCTAAAAATAAAGTTAGTTTCTTTTGACAAGTGGCTCCTGATTGTGCCCAGCCAGACTGCGGCATTTGGTGGCTCGCACGGGGAGCGACTGAGGGTAAGTGAAACTGCTCGCCCCTGAGGGCAGGGCGAGAGGATGGGTAGCCATTTTAAGATTCCTCTTTTATTTTGCTTCACTTTTGTTTTAAGTTGCCTGTCCCTGGAGATGAGTGAGACGGAAGAAAAACCGCTCACATCTGAGGAAAAACTATTTACGTCTGAGGAACAGATAGGGAGAAAGGACGGATGCCCATGTCAGGAGGATAGAAAGGCTATAATGACTTTTTGTTGTTCCCTTTTTATTTCATTCTGTCTCGGTTTTGTTTGGCGTCATCTTGTTGGGTTGTATTATAGTAGAAATATGGGATCAGAAATTAGTAAAAAACAAACTGAAAGAGTGTTAAGTAAATTGTTAGAGGAAGGAGGCATCCCAGTAAAATCAAGAGCAGTCAGGGCATACGTTGATACAATACAAAAATGTAGCCCATGGCTTTTTAAGGAGGAGTTGTTGAATATATCACAATGGAACCATCATGGTGAAGATTTAAAAAGAATAGAAAAGAAAAGCCCAGGGACTCTGCCAGTTGGCACATTGCCATTGTGGACATTCGTATCTTGTTTGCTTAGTCCAAAGCCTTCAGTTCAGACAATGGTAGAGGAAGGAGAAGACATAATGATTCAAGTAAAAGAGAAGGTCTCTCAAGTTAGTCAGACAGAGGAAAAGATTCAAGTAAAAGAGAAGGCCTCTCAAGCTAGTCAGACAGAGAAAGAAAGTGTAAAACAGAAAAAGCCATCAGGGGGAAAGTTACAACAGGAGACTGCTACTAACACCTTTCTATCACCAGAGGGTGTAAGTGTCCAACCAACAGCACCACCTCTACAGGAGACTGCTACTAACACCTTTCTATCACCAGAGGGCGTAAGTGTCCAACCAACAGCGCCACCTCCATATGCTGGGAGGCCCCCAACCCCCGCAGTTGATAGTTGGGATCCTGAGACAAGGTCTCAAATATTAACATGCCCTGTATTTGAGGCAGGAGGGCAGCGATTTTACCAAGTTTTAAATTTCAAAACAGTGAAGCAGCTAAAAGAGGCTGTAACAACCTATGGTCCTCAAGCACCCTTCACTGTAAGCTTGGTCGAATCCATTAACAACTTGAACATGACGCCAGCAGATTGGGCTAATATGTGTAAAGCTGTGCTAAATGGAGGACAATACCTGTTATGGAAGGTTGCCAATGAGGAATTTTGCAAGGAGACGGCTAGGCGAAATGCAGCAGCTGGTTATCCTCAGAGAAATCTAGATATGTTGTTAGGAAAGGGACCTTATGAGGATCAGCAGCAACAAATTGCATATGATCCTGGCGTATACGCACAAATTGCTGCAGATGCAATTAAGGCATGGAAGACTTTACAAGGACATGGAGGTTTACAAGGTCAATTATCTAAGGTAATACAAGGAGCTAATGAACCTTATGCTGAATTTGTAGATAGGCTTATTCAAACAGCTACCAGAGTTTTTGGGAATACAGAACAAGCAATGCCATTACTAAAACACCTGGCTTATGAGCAAGCGAATCGTTGGTGCAGAGATATCATTAGACCATGGAAACATGAAGATTTAAACACATATATTAAATTATGTAGAGACATTAATGAACAAGAGCAAGTCGTGGCAGCTGCAGTAAAACAGGCTTTAGATGCCAGAGACATTAATGAACAAGGGCAAATTGTGGCAGCTGCAGTAAAACAGGCTTTAGATGCCAGGCCAAGAACATGCTACAATTGTGAACAAACAGGACATTTTAAAAGGAATTGCCCCATTGGAGGAGGGTTTAACAAAACTAGGTATCAAAGGAGTAGAATACCAGGTATTTGCCCACGATGCCGTAGAGGGAGACATTGGGCTAATGAATGCCGTTCTCAAACCACCATAGAGGGTACTCCATTATCAAAAACGAACAAGGACCAGGTGTTTATCCACGATATCGTGGAGAAAGGCATTGGGCTCCATTGCCAAAAAATGGACAGGGGGGCCCAATGCTCCGGGGCCCAAAACCACAAATATACGGAGCACTGGAGGAACCCAGCAACCCCATCAGGGTAGTGCCCAGGACACATTGTCCATCAGATCCCTCATCAGACAAACCAGAGGGAGCGCAGGGTTGGACATCTGCGCCTCCGCCAGAGCAGTACTAACTCCAGAGATGGGAGTTCAAATCATTCCCACAGGGGTGAAAGGACCTCTTCCCAAAGGAACAGTAGGCTTATTATTGGGACGCAGCTCTTCTACTCTAAAAGGACTTATGATAAGTCCTGGGGTAATTGATCCCGATTATGAAGGTGAAATAAAAATTATAGCCAGTTCTCCAAAGGGTATATCAGTAATTTCACCAGGAGATAGAATAGCACAGTTACTAATAATACCCAGCCTACATGATAAATTTTCCAGTCGTACTGTAGAAAGAGGTTCCAAGGGATTAGGCTCCACAGGTGTAGATTGGGCTATGCTTTCTTTAAATTTAGATTCTCGCCCCATGCTAAAACTAAATATTCAAGGACATGAATTTAATGGGCTACTGGATACAGGTGCAGACCTTAGCATCATCTCTCGTCAAGAATGGCCAAAACATTGGCCATTACAACAAGCCACTCAAACGCTTCGAGGCCTAGGAGTGGCGACTAATCCCCATAGAAGTGCAATGGTATTAGATTGGAAGGATCCTGAAGGATGTGAAGGAACTATACAGCCATATGTATTGGATCATCTTCCCGTAAATTTATGGGGATGAGATGTCCTAGATCAATTAGGTTTGACATTAACAAATAACATCAACCAAAATGCACCCACTATTATGACTAGACAAGGTTTTAGGAAAGGAAAAAGATTAGAAAAACAAGAACAAGGTATAGCAGCACCAATACAAATAGATCAAGGAACAGACAGACATGGGTTGGATTTTCAGAAAGGGCCACTGAGACAATAAAAATTACTTGGAAATCAGAAAGACCAGTATGGGTTCCTCAGTGGCCCCTGACTAAAGAAAAGATACAAGCAGCCCATGACCTGGTCAAACAACAATTAGCAGAAGGACATATACAACCTTCTGTATCTCCCCATAATACTCCCATTTTTGTCATCAAAAAGAAATCTGGTAAATGGAGATTATTGCAAGATTTAAGAGCCATTAATAATGAGATGGTTATTATGGGACCTGCTCAATCAGGGATTCCTCAGTTGTCTGCTTTGCCAAAAACCTGGTATGTTTTAGTTATAGATATTAAAGATTGTTTTTTTTCAATTCCAATTCATCCTGAGGATAGTCCACATTTTGCATTTACTATCCCTGCACTGAATCATGAAGGTCCTGATCAGAGATATGAATGGAAAGTACTCCCTCAAGGGATGGCTAACAGCCCAACTATGTGTCAAATTTATGTTAACAAAGTAATCCAGCCACTTAGAAATCAAAATCCTGAACTACAAATATTTCACTATATGGATGATGTATTATTAGCACACAAAGATAAAAACACATTGCTAGAATGTTATGCCACACTTACAAACTTATTAAAAAATTATAATCTAGAGATAGCAATAGATAAAGTACAATTAAATTTTCCAATTAATTATTTAGGAGTTCTATTATCCTCAACCATGGTCCGTCCACCAAAAATTCAAATACGAGTAGATCAACTCAAATCACTTAATGACTTTCAAAAGTTATTAGGAGACATAAATTGGATAAGGCCTTATTTAGGTATACCAACAGGAGAGTTGGGACCTTTATTTGATATCCTAAAAGGTCCATCAGATCCAAATTCACCCCGAATGTTAACGCCTGAAGCAAGAAAGGCATTAAAAATCATTGAAACATATATGGAAAATATGCATTTGGATAGAATTGATATAAGTTTGCCTTTATTATTTATTGTACTACCAACAAAAAATATTCCTACAGGAGTATTTTGGCAAGAAGGTCCATTATTATGGATACATTTATCTTATTCTCCTAACACTATTCTTACTAGGTATCCTGAGGCTGTAGGACAATTAATACTCAAAGGAATAAAAGCAGCAAAGGGAGTGTTTGGAATTTCTCCCAATAAAATTATTACTCCATATACTATGAATCAAATTGATGAGTTAGCTAATGAGTTAAATACTTGGGCAATAATCATGTGCAAATCTAATGTTTCATTTGATAACCACTTACCATCTAATCCTTTATTGTCTTTTTGGTCATTGCATCCTGTAATTTTTCCAAAAATGACAAGAAAAACACCTATCATGAATGCTCCAAATATATTCACTGATGGGTCAAATAATGGTACAGCAGCAGTAGTTACCCCTGATCAAACTTTTACATTTTTAGTACCCAAACAATCAGCTCAAAAGGTAGAGCTTAATGCAGTTTTACAAGCTTTTGTGATGTTTAAAGATTCTGTATTTAATTTATTTTCTGATAGTCAGTATGTAGTTAATGCTATAGTATCTCTTGAAGATGCTGGTAGGATTTCCCCTTCTTCTACTGTTTTCTCTTTGCTTTCCACTATACAAAGTCTAATCTGGGACAGAAAAGATCCATTCTTTATAGGACATATCAGGGCACATACAGGATTGCCTGGAGCCCTTAGTTTGGGCAATGATTTAGCAGATAAAACTACACATGACATACATATTTTCTCTACACTAGAAGAAGCTATAAATTTTCATAAAAAGTTCCATGTCAATGCTAATACTTTACAAAAGCGTTTTAAAATAACTAAGGAACAAGCTAGACAAATAATAAAACAATGTCAAAATTGTGTGACCTTTTTACCACAAGTTAATCTTGGAGTCAATCCTAGAGGATTGATACCTAACCATATTTGGCAGATGGACGTCACACACTTGCCAGAATTTGGAAAATTAAAATATTTGCATGTTACAGTTGATACTTCTTCTGGATTTTTGATGGGCTCCCTTCATGCCGGAGAAAAAACTAAAGATGTTATAGCTCATTGCTTACAAAATTTTGCCACTGTGGGTGTTCCAAAACAGTTAAAAACAGATAATGCCCCTGGTTATACTTCTACCTCTTTTAAACAATTTTGCTCAACATTTGGCATTACTCATATAACAGGAATCCCATACAATCCACAGGGACAAGGCATAGTTGAAAGAGCTCATCAAACTATTAAAATGTACTTATTAAAGCAAAAAGAAGGAATTGGGAAGGGGTATATATTCCCCAAAGATAAACTTAAAATAACCCTTTTTACTCTAAACTTTTTAAATTTGGATTCATCAGGACTTAGTGCTGCGGAAAGGCATATGTGTCCAAAAAATGTACATAAGCCCAAGGTACTTTGGAAGGATATTCTAACAGGACAATGGAAAGGTCCTGACCCAGTAATTGTCTGGAGTCGAGGGTCTGTTTGTGTGTTTCCACAGGGAGAACAGCAGCCGATTTGGATTCCAGAGAGATTAACCAAGGTCCTGACCCAGTGATTGTCTGGAGTCGGGGGTCTGTTTATGTGTTTCCACAGGGAGAACAGCAGCCGATTTGGATTCCAGAAAGATTAACTAAAGCGATTTCTACAGACCAAAAAGAAGATGATTTGGCTCAAATCCATAACAACTGATATCCAAAACTCCAGTTTGGCTATTCTTACATCTGCAACAGAACCAGGATGCTTTTTTCAATATCTATTTTATTATTGCCCTTTGCCATATCATGAAGTTCTATTTTGTTTTTTGAGCTCATACAGACCTAGGTTAATGTTTTGCTGATCAGTTCTATTTTTTGACTATAGAGTTTTTAAGCATTGCAATGGAGATTTCACCTGTAAAAAGTTATAAGGCCTTTACTATAATGTTATGTGTTGTATGTATTATATTATGTGTGCACACTTGTGTTTTGTGTTATATGTTTGAATGTACGTATGTCCATATATCATATATGATGAGCGCTCATGATAAAATGGATCCAAATATTTTTTTTTTCACGTGATTTATATGGTTTAATTTAAATTGGGTAAACAACTGTTGAGGATTGTTTTAATATGTAAACAAAAAAGAAGGTTAACAGATCTGTTTGTTTACTTTCACCTTTCCTTTTCATTATATTTAATAATTCTCTTAAAGATAATGTAAATTGTTAAGAAAATTGTTTTCTTTTAGTGCCTTCTGTAATGTTACATAATTTTTTCTTTAGCCATTATTGCCAGAATTCCTATCTTCATCCCAGTGCCGGTGAAGACAATGTAAATTGTTAAGAAAATTGTTTTCTTTTAGTGCCTTCTGGAATGTTACATAATTTTTTCTTTAGCCATTATTGCCAGAATTCCTATCTTCATCCCAGTGCTGGTGAAGTCAAAGATAAAACCAATCTACAGCTTCTACAATAGCCATCACTGAACTGCTTGCAGAACTTGCCTGGACACATTGTGAGCTCACCTGTATGCATTGTGAACTATCTGTTGGTGCAGCGACTTATGGTAGTGTTGGGGTATTTTTGCTGATGATGTCACCGGTGGTACAATTTTTCAAAGGAGCCCTCAATTGGCTTAATGTCATGGCATTTTGCATCCTCCTCTACTAGTGATGGTCTAAAATTTGGGGGCCAACAGAGGTGAGGCAAAGAACCTCACCCCCCCACAGGTGCAAAGGCCTATCCACAAGTATGGCTGTATGCTGGACCGGTAGTCAGTGACGGGTATGATCCAATTGCAGTGGTACCAACCTAAGACAGGAGGCTGACGCCTAGAGGTCAGTTCATCCGATGACGGGTAAGGACCATATGTTGAATTGGACTGCCTAACAGGCACGGTCCCTAAGCCACATGCTTGTTGTTTAAACAGAGAGGGGGAGATGTTGAGAGCCACAGCCAAGGGGCCCCAGCAAACTTCCAGCTGCCAGCAAACTTCCAGCTGCTGGCTGATGATTGGCTCACAGCGGCCCCAGCAACATCTAGCTGATTGGCTCCTCGGCCCCAGCAACATCTAGCTGATTGGCTCCTCTGCGGTGATGCTCATTGGGCTGTTTCCCTGCCCTTTCAGACCACGGAGCTGCTCATTGGGGACTTTTTGGCTCCGCCCACGTGACCCAGCCAATCGGCCTCAAGAGCAGGAGGATTGTGGGAGGTGGAGAGAAGCTTGTGTGGGAGAGAGAGGCTTGGGAAAGCCGGTGGTGGCAGTTGAGGCTCTGAGGGTTTTTCCTGAGAGACTATTTTGTTTGTCGTGTGTGGTTCTAAAAATAAAGTTAGTTTCTTTTGACAAGTGGCTCCTGATTGTGCCCAGCCAGACTACAAGTCCTAATCCTAACCCTAGAACTAATACTGACCCTGACTCTATCCTTAACACTAATCCTAGCTCTACACATCACCATATCCCTAAACCTTATCCTAACACTAGACCTCAACCTAAACCTAACCCTAAAACTAGCCCTAATCATAATGCTAGTTCTTAAATTAGCCATTGCCCTAAACCTAACACAAAACCTAGCCCTAATCCAAGGCCTAACCCTAGCTTTAACCCTAACCCTAACCCTGGCCCTAACCTTAACCCTATCCCTAGTCAGAATCTTAGCTCTAACCCTATTTCTTACACTTAGTCAAACCCTCACCCTATTGCTACGCTAGTCCTAACCCTAATTCTATACCTATCTCAAGCCCTAACTCTACTACTTGCCCTAAACCTAGCCCTTATTCTAGCTCTAAATTTAACCCAAACCCTAAACTTAACACTGACGCTTATTCTGACCCTAACACTAAACCTAGGATTAAACCTGAACCTAACCCTTATCCGAAACCTAACACTAACCCTAGCAGTAACCCTAACTCTAAATCCAACACTAACACTAGCCCTAGACCTAAACCTAAGCCTAAATATAGCCATAACCCTAGTCTTAGCCCTAACAATAACCTTTAACCTAAATCAAACACTAACTCTACCCCTAGACCTAATCCTAGTCATCATTCTGGACCTAACCCTAAACCTAATCCTAACCTGAACCCTGACACTTACCCTAACAAAAATCCTTACTCTAAACCTTATCCTAACCCAAAACCTAACCCTAACACTAGATGAACTCTAAATCTAGCCATAACCATAACTCTCGTTCTTACATTACTGATATACCTAACAGGAGCCCTAAAGCTCACACAATTCCTAGCCCTAATTACAGCCCTAAACCGAACCCTAAGCATAGTCCTAAATCTAAACCTAGCCCTAACAATAACCCTAACCCTCGTTCTGGCCCTAACCCTAGCTCAAACCCTAAACCTTACCTAAACATAACCCTAGCCCAAACCCTAAACCTCACCCTAACTCTAGCCCTAATCCTAACTGTAACCATAGTTTAAACCCTAGATCTAACCCTATCCATTACACTAAAAATAACCCTAAAACTAATTCTTATCCTAGCCCTAAATCTAACCCTAACCCAGACTGTAAACCTAACCCTCACCCTAAGCCGAAACCTAGCTCAATCCCTAACACTTAACCTAAACATAACAATAACCCAAGGCCTAACCCTAATCCTAACCCCAGCCCTAATCCTAGCCCTAACCCTAGCCCTAACCCTAGTCTGAACCCTACCCAATACACTAACCCTAAACATAAACCTAACCCTAAAACTAACAGTGAACCTAACCTTAACCCTAAATCTAAGCTAGCTCAAACTCTAACCCTAATCCTAAACCTAAACCTAATGCTAACCTAAACCTAATCCTTTCTATAACCTGATATCTAAACCTATTACCCTAACCCTAATGATAACCCTAGCCCTAACTGTTACACTAACCATGACCATAACCCTAGACCAAACCCTAAATTAAACTTAGCCATAGCAAAAATCCTAGCTCAAACCATAAAAAGTACCCTAAACCTAATCCTAAGTGTAACCCTCGTCCTAACCCTGACCCTAGCCCTAATAATAGCCTTAATCCTAACCATTATCCTAGTCTTAATCCTAGGTCTAACCCTATAAATTACCCGGAAAAAAAAAAATCCATAACCTTAATGCTAACCCTAGGCCTAACCCTAAACCTATCACAAACCCTAACCATATACATTACCTTAAACCTAAACTGAACCCTAAACCTAACACTATCCATTACCCTAACCCTAATTCTAACCTTAATGCTAATTTGAGCCTTAACCCGAAACCTTAACCTAACCTAAACCCTGACTCTGACCCTAATAATACCCCAGCTCTTAATTTGACCCTTTCGCTAAACGTAACACTTCAATTTGACTTAGCTATAAACTTAACCCTAAAAATATCACTAACTATAAACCTAGACCTGACATTAGTATTAGTCCTAATTCTTGCCCTAAACCTAACACAAAACCTAGCCCTAATCCTAACCTTAAATCTAGCCTTAATCCTAAACCTAACCATAACCCCAGCCCTAACCCTAAAGCTAATCATAAAACTAGTCCTAACCCTAATCATAGCACTGAAACAAAACCAAGAAACAGGCCTAACATTAACCTTAACTTAAACCAAACCCTAGTACTACAACTAGATCTAATTCTAGCCCTAATTGAAGTCCTAATTATAATCTTAAAATTATCCCTGAACCTGACTTATATCCTCTCATCCTAGCTTTAAACACCACCCTAAACTTAAACTGAACCCTAACAGTAAACCTAGCCTTAATCTGAGTCCTAACCCTAACCCTAAAAGTAACACTGACATGACTGATATCCTAACACTAACTCTAGCTATAAATATCACCCTAATCTTAAATCTAACCCTAACACTTGACCTACTCCTAAACCTAACCCTAATTGTACCCCAGCCTTAAACCTCACACAAAAACTAGTCCTAATCTGAGCCCTAAACCTAGCTTTAACCCTAACCATAAACCTACCCTAGCCGTAACCCTATGCCTTACCCTGAGCAAAACCTTAAACCTAATGTAACACTTGACCTATTCCTAATCCTTAGGGTAACCAAATCCTAACCCTATTAATAATCCTAACACTAGATCTCATTCTAGCTCTAACGTTATCCCAAACCCTAACCCTAACAC